>NW_026261598.1:556806-594306 GCF_900747795.2 Erpetoichthys calabaricus | reverse complement strand
GCGTGTGGTTCGTTTATTTGACAGCATGTAGATTGGGGTAATTACATTCATGGCATTCGTAGTGTGAATCACAATCTGATTGTATGGGTGGTTACCTACCAGGTAGCGCTTATGGTTGGCCAGCAAGTCAGCTAATATCAGCCACGTTGCCTTCAGTTGTGAGAAGCAGATCATAGAATGGTTGAAAATAGTTTACTGTCAAATAATGCAAAGAGTACGCGACACGTGTTTCGCCCTAATTCTTGGCTCATCAGGCATAAGGCAAGTGTAATTGAATAGCGGCGCGTCATTGAATAGCAGCACTGCAAGTTTAGTTTCTTTTCAATAAAGTCAGGCATTAGGCAACTGTCATTGAATAGCAGCGCTGCAAGTTTAGTTTCTTTTCAATAAAGTCAGGCGTTAGGCAAGTGTCATTGAATAGCGGCGGCGCTGCAAGTTTAGTTTCTTTTCAATAAAGTCAGGCGCGCTTTGCAGCGGCGAAGTTCTGCTTTTAAATTTTTATTAAAAAGAAAAGAAAACCTTTTTAAACTGAGGGAAAATATACCAATAACAATTTGTTAAGGATCTGTTTTTTTGTGAAGCTGCCTTTACACAGCCTGTCCGCTGTTTTATAAACGAACGCCATATAAGGCCGTCCATTCTCCTTCAGTCAGTTCACGTGATTACGTGTGAGGCGTGATGATGCGATACGCAACCCCGCCTCCCACGGCCAGCGAGCTGCCGTCCATTACTGTATATGGACAAAAAAGAGGTTCCAGTTATGACCGTTACGCTTTGAATTTTGAAATGAAACCTGCCTAACTTTTGTAAGTAAGCTGTAAGGAATGAGCCTGCCAAATTTCAGCCTTCCACCTACACGGGAAGTTGGAGAATTAGTGATGAGTGAGTGAGTCAGTCAGTGAGTGAGTCAGTGAGGGCTTTGCCTTTTATTAGTATAGATATATATATATATATATATATATATATATATATATATATATATATATATATATATGTATGTATATACTGTGTATATATATATATATATATATATATATATATATATATATGTGTGTGTGTGTATGTGTGTATGTGTATATAGATATATAGACAGCACCAAAACATCACTGCTCTAGAGGAGATCTGCATGGAGGAATGGGCCAAAATACCAGCAACAGTGTGTGAAAACCTTGTGAAGACTTACAGACATCTGTCATTGCCAACAAAGGGTATATAACAAAGAATTGAGATGAACTTTTGTTATTAACCAGATACTTATTTTCCACCATAATTTGCAAATAAATTCTTTAAAAATCAGACAATGTGATTTTCTGGATTTTTTTTCTCATTTTGTCTCTTATACAGGCCTCTCTCATCTTTTTAAGTGGGGGAACTTGCACAATTGGTGGCTGACTAAATACTTTTTTGCCCCACTGTATGTATATATATATATATATATATATGGTTTTGGCAGCCAAGAGCTTTTTTTCCAACCTAGAAGACGTCTCTTAAGATCCGTTTAATCGCCTCTTTGATTGCATGTCTTCCAAGGTAGTTTCAATCCCCATTTCCTGCACCGAGTCATCTCCCCTTTTTTGAGTGACTGTGTTAGTGGCCGTACTTTGTACAGGTCTATGAACGCACTGAATAATTGTAACTGGTGTCGCCCGTCGGCTACTTTCGACAGGGAATGGAAGCAATTGTCGAGTAACAAAAATTATTTGTAACTGATTTTGCATTGAAGAAATAGTAAAAACTTGATCACTTGGGTCAATACCTAAAGAAATACACACAGCAAATGCAACTGAGAATACACCAGGGGCCTCATGTATAACGCCGTGCGTAGAACTCACACTATAACATGGCGTAAGCACAAAAGCGGGATTGTGCGTACCATCCATCCATCCATTGTCTCCCGCTTATCCGAGGTCGGGTCGCGGGGGCAGCAGCTTGAGCAGAGATGCCCAGACTTCCCTCTCCCCGGCCACTTCTTCTAGCTCTTCCGGGAGAATCCCAAGGCGTTCCCAGGCCAGTCGAGAGACATAGTCCCTCCAGCGTGTCCTGGGTCTTCCCCGGGGCCTCCTCCCGGTTGGACGTGCCCAGAACACCTCACCAGGGAGGCGTCCAGGAGGCATCCTGATCAGATGCCCGAGCCACCTCATCTGACTCCTCTCGATGCGGAGGAGCAGCGGCTCTACTCTGAGCCCCTCCCGGATGACTGAGCTTCTCACCCTATCTTTAAGGGAAAGCCCAGACACCCTGCGGAGGAAACTCATTTCAGCCGCTTGTATTCGCGATCTCGTTCTTTCGGTCACTACCCATAGCTCATGACCATAGGTGAGGGTAGGAACATAGATCGACTGGTAAATTGAGAGCTTCGCCTTGCGGCTCAGCTCCTTTTTCACCACGACAGACCGATGCAATGCCCGCATTACTGCGGATGCCGCACCGATCTGCCTGTCGATCTCACGCTCCATTCTTCCCTCACTCGTCAACAAGACCCCGAGATACTTGAACTCCTCCACTTGGGGCAGGATCTCGCTACCAACCCTGAGAGGGCACTCCACCCTTTTCCAGCTGAGGACCATGGTATCGGATTTGGAGGTGCTGATTCTCATCCCAGCCGCTTCACACTCGGCTGCGAACCGATCCAGAGAGAGCTGAAGATCACGGCCTGATGAAGCAAACAGGACAACATCATCTGCAAAAAGCAGTGACCCAATCCTGAGCCCACCAAACCGGACCCCCTCAACACCCTGGCTGCGCCTAGAAATTCTGTCCATAAAAGTTATGAACAGAATCGGTGACAAAGGGCAGCCCTGGCGGAGTCCAACTCTCACTGGAAACGGGTTCGACTTACTGCCGGCAATGCGGACCAAGCTCTGGCACCGATTGTACAGGGACTGAACAGCCCTTATCAGGGGGGCCGGTACCCCATACTCTCGGAGTACCCCCCACAGGATTCCCCGAGGGACACGGTCGAATGCCTTTTCTAAGTCCACAAAACACATGTAGACTGGTTGGACAAACTCCCATGCACCCTCCAGGACCCTGCTAAGGGTATAGAGCTGGTCCACTGTTCCGCGACCAGGACGAAAACCACACTGTTCCTCCTGAATCCGAGGCTCGACTATCCGACGGACCCTCCTCTCCAGGACCCCTGAATAGACTTTTCCAGGGAGGCTGAGGAGTGTGATCCCTCTGTAGTTGGAACACACCCTCCGATCCCCCTTCTTAAAGAGGGGGACCACCACCCCGGTCTGCCAATCCAGAGGCACTGTCCCTGATGTCCATGCGATGTTGCAGAGGCGTGTCAGCCAAGACAGTCCTACAACATCCAGAGCCTTGAGGAACTCCGGGCGTATCTCATCCACCCCCGGGGCCCTGCCACCAAGGAGTTTTTTGACCACCTCGGTGACCTCAGTCCCAGAGATGGGGGAGCCCACCTCTGAGTCCCCAGGCTCTGCTTCCTCATTGGAAGGCATGTTAAAGGGATTGAGGAGGTCTTCGAAGTATTCCCCCCACCGACCCACAACGTCCCGAGTCGAGGTCAGCAGCGCACCATCCCCACCATATACAGTGTTGACACTGCACTGCTTCCCCTTCCTGAGACGCCGGATGGTGGACCAGAATCTCCTCGAAGACGTCCGAAAGTCATTCTCCATGGCCTCCCCAAACTCCTCCCACGCCCGAGTTTTTGCCTCAGCAACCACCAAAGCCGCATTCCGCTTGGCCTGCCGGTACCTATCAGCTGCCTCCGGGGTCCCACAGGACAAAAGGGTCCTGTAGGACTCCTTCTTCAGCTTGACGGCATCCTTCACCGCCGGTGTCCACCAGCGGGTTCGGGGATTGCCGCCACGACAGGCACCGACCACCTTACGGCCACAGCTCCGGTCAGCTGCCTCAACAATAGAGGCACGGAACATGGCCCATTCGGACTCAATGTCCCCCACCTCCCTCGGGATGTGGTCGAAGTTCTGCCGGAGGTGGGAGTTGAAGCTACTTCTGACAGGGGGCAACGTGGGTCCCCCTTCCCATGGGCTCACCACCTATGGGAGGGGCCAAGGAGGTCGGGTGCAGTGTGAGTTGGGTGGTGGCCGAAGGCGGGGACCTTGGCGGTCCAATCCTCGGCTACAGAAACTGGCTCTTGGGACGTGGAATGTCACCTCTCTGAAGGGGAAGGAGCCTGAGCTAGTGCGCGAAGTTGAGAGGTTCCGGCTAGATATAGTCGGACTCACCTCGACGCACAGCTTGGACTCTGGAACCAATCTCCTTGAGAGGGTCTGGACTCTCTACCACTCTGGAGTTGCCCCCGGTGAGAGGCGCCGAGCAGGTGTGGGTATACTTATTGCCCCCCAACTTGGAACCTGTACATTGGGGTTTACCCCGGTGGACGAGAGGGTAGCCTCCCTTCGCCTTTGGGTGGGGGGACGGGTCCTAACTGTTGTTTGTGCGTATGCACCGAACAGCAGTTCGGAGTACCCACCCTTTTTGGAGTCCCTGGAGGGGGTGCTAGAGGGCATACCTTCTGGGGACTCCCTCGTTCTGCTGGGAGACTTCAATGCTCACGTGGGCAATGACAGTGAGACCTGGAAGGGCGTGATTGGGAGGAATGGCCCCCCTGATCTGAACCCGAGTGGTGTTTTGTTATTGGACTTCTGTGCTCGTCACGGATTGTCCATAACGAACACCATGTTCAAGCATAGGGGTGTTCATATGTGCACTTGGCACCAGGACACCCTAGGCCTCAGTTCGATGATCGACTTTGTGGTCGTGTCGTCGGACTTGCGGCCACATGTCTTGGACACTCGGGTGAAGAGAGGGGCGGAGCTGTCAACTGATCACCACCTGGTGGTAAGTTGGCTTCGATGGTGGGGGAGGATGCCGGTCAGGCGTGGTAGGCCCAAACGTGTTGTGAGGGTCTGCTGGGATTGTGCGTACGCACAGAAAAATCCAGATGCAGGAATCTGTGCGCACACATACTTTCACGTTCTTCCACTACATAAATCCGATCAGCGTGAAAAGTAACGCACGTGCACGCGCCTTCTGTCCCGCCCCAACTCCTCCCAGAATTATGCCTCTTTGAATATGCAAATCAATATAAATAGCCTTCTGTGAAAAGACAATGGGAAAAGCACAGGGGAAAATATAAGAAGTTCAGCGAATACCGAGTGGAGGCAAAGGGAAAACATACTATTTGTTGGTTTAAACAGTGGTATAAGCAACAAAAGAAAGTTGATCGAGCGACAGAATGTCGGGAAAACTCGAAAGATCAAATTCACAAAGTCGCAGAGTGCCTGAAATAAAAAAGAAATCACATATCAAAGTCGCAGTGAAAAGGCAAGTCGTAGCCCACCGTCTGAGTGTCATATGAAAGCTTATTAGGGTACAAACAAAAAACATAGGCACACAGTGGGAAAAAAGCACGGAATGTCAACTTTAATCTCTGAATTTCCACTTTAATCACGTAGTTTATTTTGCCATTAAAGTAGAACATCATAAACTTCATCTTAAAATCATTTATTTTACTAGTTTCTCAAGTAGCACGTTAAATGCTTTGTTCTGTGTTTGATCTTCTATGTGCTCTATGTGTGTGAATCATTACGTGCTTCCGTTCTTTCTCTTTCTCCGACAGGACACAGAATGCATTACATTCGAGATATTACAGCTCTCTGAATAATTAAAATACTGAGATGTATACGTGATATCATTTTCATGATGATAGAAATGAAAGCCTGTTATTAAACATGGGAACACGGTGGCGGAGTGATTGTTCATATCTCACGCAAGAGGCTTGCTGCACCATGTGCAACCTTCGATGAAATAATTTATTACAGAAGTACTGTCTCTTTCAAACGTACTAACCTCCAATTCCTGTCCATACTTTTCTTTCTCCATTCACCACACAATCAGCTCTGTAATAGACGTTAAGCCATTTGTAAGCTTAGAACGCCGATTCTTCAAAACTTTTAAGGAACATTGAAATATCTTCTTAGTACATGTTTAATTATTCGATTCGTCTATCCTTCCAGTGTCGTGTCAGCACCAGCAAGAATACAGCGCAAGGCAGGAGCTATCCTTGAACTAGCTAGCGCTGCGGCACCGTGTCCTCACATGTTTAATTATTAACAATACAGATTATTTAAATGAAGTTAAAGTTTTATCTGTATACTATAAGCAACATATTTTGCTGCATTTCATCTTAAAAATGATATTGTCATCATACGCACTTTATAAAGTAGCGCAGGTTGTGCAATATTATAACTGTAGTGTAAGTTTACAGTGAGCTGATTGTACTTATAAGTAAACAGTTCTACAAGGAGCACTTGATGGACTGATTGAGTGCGTTGATACCGTCTTTTTCCGAAAATAAGACACTGTCTTACTTTCTTTTTTGGTCCAAAATACGCAGTAGGGCTTATTTTCGGGGGAGGACAAAAATAAAAGTATATTTATATATTTTTATTTAATATTTATTTATTTTACACAGAATACAGAAATTAAAATTTATTCAATTACAGTCATGTCATCTTCTTCTGGAACATCGTCATAAATCAAATTCTGAATTCTGTTCTGATTTTCCTCCAAATCCATTTCCTGTTGAATCATTGGCCCGAATCTCTCATGTCTTGCAATATAGCTATCGTTAAATGAATACTTCTTGTCTAAGTAGCCTGTTCGTAGTGCATTGGAAACACAACTATCAGTTATTTTGTCCCATGAATTTTGTACCCAATTCACAACTTCCTGTAAGCCTGGTTTTACAAAATTACCTCGATGATTTCTCACCATTCTGTTTTCAATATATTCATTGATTTCCATCCGCAAATGATCCTTGAATGGCTTGTTTATTGCAATGTCAAGTGTCTGTACTCATTTTAACTGCAGTTAAAAATTATTCACTTTATAAAAAATAAAATGACGTATGAGGAAATAATCAGACTTACAAGACTGAAATGAACAAACGTTGTATCTGCACTGTCGCTCAATGTAGACTGCTGCCTTAACGAACAATTATTTATAGTGTGCGCCAACGACGCGTTCCGTCGCATTCCGCATATGCATGCCCCCCTCCACCCCCTCCCCACCTCATTCGACCATACTCTGAGATACGCGCGACGCAGTAAAACACAGCAGAGCAGAGCGGACACAATATTTATGTATTCATGCTGCCTTATGTTGTATTTTTAAGATAAATTCCAAGAATTAATTTGAAACGAACTGTAGAGGTAAACAATGAATTTCTCAGAATATTTTATTTCAAACATTTCTCTGAAATACGAGTATTAGGGAAGCTAAACATACTTAATACATCAACAGCATTTTTTAACGAATTCTTTTTTTCACATTATTTTAACTAGGGCTTATTTTCGGGGGAGGGCTTATATTACAAAAAGTTCCTAAAATCTCGATAGGGCTTATTTTCGGGGGATGTCTTATTTTCGGAAAAAGACGGTAGTTCTTGGGATGAAACTGTTTCTGAAACGCGAGGTCCGTACAGGAAAGGCTTTGACGCTTTTTGCCGTGGTTGAGGTAGTGTGTACTTGAAACTGTATACCGATAATTCTCTTTCCGATCATCTGCTGCTGTGATTCACACTCAGATACAGTGATATAAATACTCTGAGTGGTGCAGTGAGAGTAATATGGAAAAAGATGATCCGCAGTGGCAACCCTTAACGGGAGCAGCTGAAAGAAGAAGAAGATGCAGTGAGAGTAACAACGCTAAAGCAGTTATGGCATTTGGAATACTATGGCTATTCCCTGGCCCATTATATTGCTACAGGTTAATTACAATCAGATGCATTACACTAATAAACAATATGCAGTTAATTTCAGTGTATTTATAAAGCCGCGTCAGGAATGTGGAGCTAAGAAAGAAAGGATGAGCAATCAGGAACAGTAGTTTGACCATTCTGTGGACCATTATATTGTTACAGGTTAATTACAATCAGATGCATTAAATTTATGAACGATATGCGGTTAATTTCAGTGTATTTATAAAGCCGCGTCAGGAATGTGGAGCTAAGAAAGAAAGGATGAGCACACAGGAACAGTAGTTTGACCATTCTGTGGACCATTATATTGTTACAGGTTAATTACAATCAGATGCATTAAATTTATGAACGATATGCGGTTAATTTCGACTCGAATTGCATGGATTTGGCTTAATATTTACAGATTTTATGGACTCCACTTTACTGGGAACATCTGAGTCTGTGGATCACGGGACGAGACCTACGAACATTTCTTTGTACCTGGCGATCTAGCACCTCGGGATGATTTGTCTCCGTGATTATATTCGCTATGCTGATCTGCTCCCGTTTCATTTTACAGTACTCTACGACCGGGAACTGATCTGATGTTCATACTAACCTGGCTTATGGCTCCGGGGCGATCACGCCTGAAATTACCAAGCGTTACTGTTTATGGCTGTGTATTGGAACATCCAAATCCTGCTTCCTCCTCCTGCTGCTTGCTATCGCCGCTCACCTACGCTACCACACCCGCCTGTCCTACCGGCTCCGTTGTGCTGTGCTGCTTCTACACTGCTATCAGGTAAGTATCACTCACTATTTTAGCGCTTTTGAGTACTGAGAAAAGCGCTATATAAATGTAATGAATCATTATTATTTATTATTAAACAATAAAGTACAAAAACAAAGTAGAAAGTAACACTAAACCGCAACACCGCTGGGAACACCGGCACACCGGCACACCACGTCTACCAAACACTAAGGAACACTAAAGGAAAAAATACTATTCAGTAAGTACCGCGTCTACTAAACAGAAAATCAGTAAAGGAGAAAGGACTAACCACGTCAGCTGTGGAGCTCAGCTCGGAGCGAAATGAAGTGAATGAAATGAGGTGAATGGGAGGGGAGATGATCACGTGACTCCAACACCCACCTTCACTCTACGTCCCTCCACAAACGCACAAACACAGCCACACGGATCCCAACTCTCCTTTGTATATATAGATGAAGGACCTTCAGGGAGATGTTAAAGATTTAAAGACCCCAATGACACAAGTCACAGCTACTTTGTGACAAAATCTAACTGATCTTTCTACTTCAAGTGCTCACATAAATCTAGGTGCTGGTGTCTGCCAGTCGATGGTGGGAGTCACGTAAAGGACCAGCCAGTCCTCATGTGATTTGTTTTACTGGGGACCCTAAAGATGGAGGGGATGTTTGAATTAGCAAAGGACATGTTTGATTGTCAGCCAAATCCTGATTCTAAATGTCAGCTCATATTGGTCATTTGATGTCACTGCTTGATGAGAAGCCACCTGAGTGGACATTCACAATGACAATACAAGATGTTTCAGTGTTTAGATATGAGAGGCTGCAGCCCCATTGTACTTAAAATGTTTTATCAACCACAAATAACAAGACCACCTTGAGTTAGTAGCGAGTTCTTTCTTTTACTTATTTTTGAAAGTATTTACTTTGTTGTCATAATTAGTCAGAATGACTAAGTGTAAGTGGGGCGTCACTGTGTTTGATTTGGCTTTACACGTCTGGGGGGCTCCACATTCCTGACTACACCCGCGGTGCACGTGAAGGACGCAGCTGCTGCCGTTGGACACCAATATGAGGCTGCTGGTGATTTGTGATTGATGAGTGATGAGGGGAAATAAAACAAACTCAGCAATCGGGGAGAGACGACCGGCCGGATGAAGATGGCTTGTTGTCCCTTTAGTTCTTAAAGGAGTTCATTAGTGCTAACCGTGTTATTCTTATTAATGTGGGACTCCCAGAATGCATAACAAGATGGCCGCATGTCAATTTAGTGTAGCAGACAGCTGGTTCATTTACAAACTCCATGAAAGCAGACTGAGGGGGGATTTTCAGCTCAGGAGGGGAACTGATTTGGGAGAAGCGGCTCAGGATTAGTGGACGGAGCGCTCAGGTTAGACGGCTGTGGTTTGTCTCGCCATTGGGAGCCACTTTAGCCAGCTGATGGCTGATGGGCTCTTAGATAGATAGATAGATAGATAGATAGATAGATAGATAGATAGATAGATAGATAGATAGATAGATAGATAGATAGATAGATAGATAGATAGATAGATAGATAGATAGATAGATAGATAGATAGATAGATAGATAGATAGATAGATAGATAGATAGATAGATAGATAAAGCTCTATCTATCTATCTATCTATCTATCTATCTATCTATCTATCTATCTATCTATCTATCTATCTATCTATCTATCTATCATATAGTGCCTTTCATATCTATCTATCTATCTATCTATCTATCTATCTATCTATCTATCTATCTATTTTTTTTCCAAATTATAATTTTGAATGAGTGCAACAATTGAATATTTATTCTTTCCTTTGGTGTTTTGCAATTTGTTGTTTTTGTTTTTTAATTTTTTTTTCCTGTGATTAACATTTTCTTTATTTTTTGAATGCAATGCGTCTATTACTACATTTGTTCTAATTAGTAATTGTGCCATCTCTGACCAGTGTCTGATCCCGTCACGTGACTGATGACGTCTACTGGGGTGCTAAGGAGTGTTTTTCTCGCTTATCACCTGTCACGGCACACACCACAGTTTATTTATCAATGAAGACCCCACAGGTTGTGTCCCTGTCACTTGTCACTGTTCTGTGGACACTGAGGTGTGTTTGATCTTTCATATTCTCCACGATGAACTAGAGTCTCATTATTACCTGTAAGCTTCTTTAGACAAAAGTGAACATTCTAAAGATTTGTAACTTACTTATTGTAATTAAAGTTATTCATTCCTGCAGCCATTAATGAAAATTGTTTTAAAAATAACACACTCCAAAAAATAAAAAACAAGCTTTCAATGCACAGACATATCTAACAATAACACAAAAATGACTTTTCTAGAACTTTCTAATCAGTTGTACTTTTCTCATTTCTCAAAAAAGAGGGTCTAATAGTGAATTTCTGTTCTGAAAGATTCATTAAAACAAGCCAAGTATAAATTATTATTTGATTTCTGTTGTTATTGAGCTGCTGCTGTGGATTTCAGGTGGCACTGTGACACACAGCAGTGTATGTTCTGACATGGACCCTTGTCTATTTGTAGGCCTGACGCCCCCTGCTGGACACACTAATGTCACCCCTCTGTGTCCACAGACAGTCAAACTAAACTCATGAAGGTTTTATTACTCACATGACACATCTGCAGCAGATGAGCCCCGGCGCCAGTCTCATGATGCACTCTGGGATGAGACGTGTGTATGTCAGGTTGAGCTCCTCAAGTTCTCCACAGCAGCTGATGACAGAGCCCAGCACAGCACAGTCCAGAGGAGATAAAGTCACGATGCTAAAGTCCATCTTTAAATCCTTCCCAATGGCGTCTCTGATTAATTTCTTATTCTGAGTCTCATAGAGCCACTGACACACTCGCAGAGCTTCACTTTTATCTCGTCCCTGTAGCGCCTGTTCAGCTTTCTGCTTCACCCACTCCAGTAACTTCTTTGCTGTCTTCCTCTCAAACTCCCCCAGGACTCCACCCAGTGTTTTAAACACAGAATATCTGGCCAGCCCTGCCAGGAATCGAGTGAGAATCTCAAACCGGCCATCTTTACATGACTCCAACTTCTCAAGCAGCTCCTCGATGCCCCCTGATGGATCGAGGTAGAAGGAGCAGGCGGCCATGAACTCCTGTATGGTGAGGTGGTAAAATGTGTACGTCGTGTGCTCCACAGTGCTTTCTCTCTGAAGGATTTCTTTGAGGAACCCTGAAAGGAATGGAGAGGACAGGACCGGCTGGAGACCAAAGGTGGACATCTCTTGATTTTCATAAAACACAAGAGTCCTGTTCACCACCCCATGATAAGCCATCTTTCCCAGTTTGACCAGAAAATCCCACTGGTCCTCAGCATCACGTTTGTGATTGGTGAGGATGTTGTGAAGGAACATCACAAAGAGCTCAGTGACAGTTTTGGGGGCAGCTCCTCGCTCTTCTTCAGGTGTCATGAAGTGGCTCTTCAGCACAGAGCAGATAATCCAGCAGTACGAGGGGTTGAAGCACATGGTGTACAGGATGTCGTTCTCCTCCACATACTGAAAAGCCTCAGAGCCCTGATCAGCATCACCAAAGAACTTCTTAAAGTACATCAGCCTTTGTTTAGGGAAGAACCCCAGGATCTCTGCAAATCGATCAACTCTCTCCAAGTCCAGGGTCTCCAGGGCTGTTGGTCTGGTTGTGATTAGGACTGTACAGCCCTTCAGTAATGTCCTTCTGACTAAACTGGTGACCAGGGTGTGTACAGGAAAGTAGTCATCTATGTTTGAGCAGAACCACTGCTGTGTAAAGTCCAGTTTGTGTTTGTACTCATCCAGGCCATCAAATATAAAGAGGAGAGATTTGGGTTTCTGCAGGATTTCCCTCAGTCTCGGGTCATTGAGATATTTATAGTGCCTTACAATCAGCCTGGTCAGAGGCATCTGTGGTTCTGTCTCTGTGTCTAGTAGGTTGAGCTCCCTGAACTTAAACAGGAACACAAAAGCAAACCTCTGGTACCAAGGGCCTCTGGCCCAGTCAAACATGATCTTCTGAACCATGGTGGTCTTCCCAATTCCAGCCACCCCACTGACCACTACAATGTGAGGGTCTGTCTCACTTCCTGGACTCCTCCTAAATAGCTGCTCAGTCCAGATTCTCTCACATTTCTCTTTTGTCTGCTCCTCTATTAGCTCTGCATGTTGTCTCCCCATCTTCTCAAGTTCATGGAGTCTCTCACTGTAGGTCCTTTTGAATTGTTTAAAGACCATCACCTCTGTGTATCGAGTCTCAAAGCCCACAGCTCTAGTGTGTGGATCTCCAGGTGAAGCCTGATCCTCCAGAGTTCTTGTAGATTCAGACACACCGCCTCTGTGTGTCTCATGGAGGTCTGAAAGTGATAAAGAGAACTTGTGAGAATAAAATTACTTTTAGTAGGCTGACTTAGACGTTTGGGAGATGCCAGCTGATCCAAAACCCTGCACTCAGGGTCACTAAACTTCAAGAGATGGCTAACCTGTGGTGCAGTAGGAGATTACAGATCTTGCCCAGGTGTCTTTTAAAGGGATAGCATGAACCTGAGAGGTGACTTCAAGAAGACAGGTAGAAACAGCTGTGTCACTGTTGGACATGCAGTACACACAAGGCTACAGGTGCACACTAGCCAAGGGCTCCCACTCAGATTTGAGTTACCAACCATTGTCATGTCTTTTGTGGAGCTTGATGGTGACTCTGACAATTCTATGGTGGAAGAGCCTCAAAAGATCACTTGAAAACCAGTCACCCCAGAAAGACAAAAGCAGCGAGAGTACAAGACTTAGTCATCAGAGGGATTGAGATTTAGGTTTGTGTTCTTGTGTGGTCAGACTCTTGTATGTTGTGAGTGGGGGGGATTTAGATCTCATTGGCCATACTGGAACAGAAGATAAATGTGTGGGTAGAGTGACACTTTGACAATCCTGGAGTTCCAAACTGACATGGTGGTTTTCTCTGAAGTTCTGACTTTTCAGTCCATGTAAGACTGAGGAGATTAGAAAGTTTAAATGAGTGGCTTACCTTGGGGTAGGATAGAAGGGCACAGGTTTATGGGGCATTGGGATGCCCTACTAAAAGATGCATGTGATCAGGAGGGACACCAATGTGGGGGGTGTTGGGTAGGACATATAAGTAGATAACTCAAATTCAAAGATCGGGGGGAGAGGGGTATCGGGGAGGGTAGGACAGGCCTGGTTTAATACATCACATAAACAGATACCCACAACAATGTCAAAACAAAAAAAAAAAAAAAACAGAAGTTTCTATTCAAAGATAAAGAGTCAAAGGTAATTGAGTAATACATTAAAATTACTTGCCTTAAATTCATTTAAAAATTAAACGTAATGAGTCATTCTGTGTAAATGAAAAAACAGTGGACTGAGAAAGTACTATGACTCCATCCCTTTCTGCAGATTTTACTGTGTTACAGATTTAATTTTAAATAGATACATGTGACGTTTTTGCCTATCCATTAACAACCCATAATAACAAATTGAAAACACATTTTAAGAAAATTGTTCAGATTTACTAAACATCAAAATCTGTACTCTCTCATTAATAGAAGAGTTTAGCAACTTAATTCAGTAAACTGAAGAAGCCCCTTTCTCAGCTTTTCAAACTTCTGCTCTTCTTGGCAAGTGTCTAATAGCTTTGCACACCTGAATTTGTTGAGTTTATCTCATTCTTCCTGGCAGATCCTCTCAAGCTCCATTAGATTGGATGGGAAGTGTCTGTAAACTGCCATCTTCAGGTCTCTCCACAAATCTTCTATGGGGTGCAAGACTGGGCTTTGGTTGGCCCACTCAAAGACAATTTGAGACTTGTCCAGAAACCGCTCCAGCGTTGTCTTAGCTGTATGCTTCAGATCACTGAGCAGTCACCCCTGTGGTATGCACTCTGGAGAAGGTTTTCTTCAAGGTCCTCTCTGGAATTGGCCACATTCCTTATCCCCTCAATTCTACCCATTCTAACTGTCCCTGTACCCCCATAGCAAGATGCTGTCCCCACCAGCCTTCACCGTTGGATTGTATTAGACAGATAATGAGCAGACCTTTGCTTGGTGTTTGCCAGACAAAGTGCTTGGAGTCCTTACAAAAGGGTTCAGGTTTTCTCTTCCCAGACCAGAGATTTTTTTTTTCCCCTCACACTCTCAGAGTTCTTTATATTGTCATATCTATCCATCCATCCATTTTCCAACCGGCTGAATCCAAACACAGGGCCACGGGGGTCTGCTGGAGCCAATCCCAGCCAACACAGGGCACAAGGCAGGGTATTGTCATATCCCTTTTGCTTAACAGGAGCTTCCATTAAGCAAATCTCCAAGAGATGACTGGATTGCTGATGAGATGGATATCCTTCTGGCAGGTTCTCCCATCTCAGCAGAGGACTTCTGAAGCTCTAAGAGTGACCATTGGATTGTTGGTCACTTTCTTGACTGAGGCTCTTCTTGCCTAGCTACTCAATCTGACTGTATAGAAAAGTCTCCATGAAGAGTCCTGGTGTTTTTAGACTTCTTCCATTACACAATTAGAGTGGCCACTGTGCTCATGTGAACACTCAAAGCTTTACAAATGGTTTTATCCCTTTGTTTCATTCCATGTTTCACCACAACTTGATTCTTGAGGTCTAGAGAGAGCTCCTTGGACTTCATGACTTGTTTTTTGTCTGTCTGTTCTGTCGGTGGGTACAGAATTGACTCAAACAGAAGAAGCAAAGAGATGTTAGGAGAGGAGTCTTATAAGAATTAGATCACCATAACAGTGGAGTCCCACAGGGTGATTCAGTGTTGGGGCTGCTGTTCTGTTCAATGTAAATAAATGATCAGACACTTTACTCTGACAATGACATCAAACTGGGTGTAATGGTAGATAATGCAGAACTAGTCGATTTTTTACAGAGGGATTTGGAGAGCATAGAAATTTGGACACAAATGTGGCTGATGAAATTTAATGTAAATAAATGTAAAGTATTACATGTAGGAAGTACAATGATTTGAATACATGGTGTCCTGAAACTTAAAAGTGACCCTTACAAAAAAGGCATGGGAATTGTAGTAAAAAGATCTTTATTACATTGAAACAGTGGACAGGAGCCATGAATAAGGTTAGCAGGATGCCAGGTCATATAGCGCCCCATGTGGAGTACAAGTCATGTTAGGTTATACTAAAGCTTCATAACACACTAGTGACGCCTCATCTGTAGTGTTGTGTACAATTTTGGTCTTTGGGCTACAAAACGTGTATTGAGCACTAAAGAAATTCCAAAGATAAATAACAAGGCTGATTCAGAACTGAGAGGTCTGCACAATGAGGACAGACTGAAGGAACTGAACCTTTTCAGATTAAGTAGATGGAGATGAAGATATCATAAATTAAGTTTTTAATGTTATGAAAGTAATTTAAATGTCACACAAATATGAACATTTTTCTCCACAAAGAGAACAACAGACACATGGAAAAAGTGACCAACCAGTGTGGTGGAGTGTAGGACTTTAAGACCCTTCAAAGCTGACAGTTATTTTGGAAAAGATTTGGAGAAAAGGATTAGTGAGCTTATTGGGATGAATGGCCTGATATCGTCACATTTGTTATGATGTTCTAACGGAGGAGCAGATGACTGGAGACACAAGACCAATGGCTTACCTTTAATACGAGCATCAATGAGAGCGGGCTGGAGACTGGCCTGAATGTCCTTCAAGAGCTCTGGTCCTGGTGAAACAACAATAGAGACAGAAGAGACAATTACAGCAGTAAAGGGACAAATAAACACAAAGATAAAGTGAGTACAGTGAGGTGTACAGAAAAATATCAAAAACTAACAGACTGCTGCTAACGTGCACGTTGTTTGGCACCAATGAAGAGTTAACGTTTGAAAGCAAAGAGCAAACCACCAATGTGTGTCCATATTGGGAGGTCTGCAATTAACTGTCCTGGAAAGAAGACCCAGAAAATGACAAACTAGACAGTATTAGGAACAGCAGACATATTGTGTGTGTTTATCATGCTGAGCAGAGCAGGAGGCAAAGCGGAGAGCAGGGACTCTTTACTGAGGCCTCAGGTGAACAACAAGCTTCATGGGGATCTAAGGGAGAAATGTCTGAAAATACAAACATGATGAGCATGAGTGTGGGCATCTGGGGGCATCTAAAGCTAATGTTTACACACACCAACCTGAGAGGTGTGCTAAGATCAGGGGTGTCAGAAAAAAAACAGAAACTGTAACTTTCTGTTAAAGAAAGATAAAAATATTTCTGGACATCCTGGTGGACTGTAGTTGTAGTCTTATAAAGTGTAGAAGAAGTGACATTCAAGTCAAATATGTGGTCATGACAGAACTTTCTCTAGTGATGGTTATCTTATCGCTACATTTTATTAATTCATTGTTCTCTTCTTTCAGGGTTAATTAATCTCAGTTGTATTCATTTTGCTAACATTTGAACATTAAGGTTGTTAAGATGAAAGAAAAAAAAAAATCACTTTTCTGTCCCAATATAAGCTAGAGTACTCCCCCCACCGACCCACAACGTCCCGACTCGAGGTCAGCAGCGCACCATCCCCACCATACACAGTGTTGACACTGCACTGCTTCCCCCTCCTGAGACGCCGGACGGTGGACCAGAATCTCCTCGAAGCCGTCCGAAAGTCATTTTCAATGGCCTCCCCAAACTCCTCCCATGCCCGAGTTTTTCCCTCAGCAACCACCGAAGCCACATTCCGCTTGGCCTTGGTACCTATCAGCTGCCTCCAGAGTCCCACAGGACAAAAAGGACCGGTAGGACTCCTTCTTCAGCTTGATGGCATCCTTCACCGCTGGTGTCGACCAACGGGTTCGGGATTGCCGCCACGACAGGCACCGACTACCTTACGACCACAGCTCCGGTCAGCCGCCTCAACAATAGAGGCACAGAACATGGCCCATTCGGACTCAATGTCCCCCACCTCCCTCGGGACATGGTCGAAGTTCTGCCGGAGGTGGGAGTTGAAGCTACTTCTGACAGGGGGCTCTGCCAGACGTTCCCAGCAGACCCTCACAACACGTTTGGGCCTACTAGGCCTGACCGGCATCCTCCCCCACCATCGGAGCCAACTCACCACCAGGTGGTGATCAGTTGCCAGCTCCGCCCCTCTCTTCACCCGAGTGTCCAAGACATGTGGCCGCAAGTCCGATGACACGACCACAAAGTCGATCATCGAACTGAGGCCTAGGGTGTCCTGGTGCCAAGTGCACATATGAACATCCCTATGCCTGAACATGGTGTTCGTTATGGACAATCAGTGACGAGCACAGAAGTCCAATAACAAAACACCACTCGGGTTCAGATCGGGGGGGCCATTCCTCCCAATCACGCCCTTCCAGGTCTCACTGTCATTGCCCACGTGAGCATTGAAGTCTCCCAGCAGTACGACGGAGTCCCCAGAAGGTGTGCCCTCCAGGGACTCCAAAAAGGGTGGGTACTCTGAACTGCTGTTCGGTGCATACGCACAAACAACAGTCAGGACCCGTCCCCCCACCCGAAGGCGGAGGGAGGCTACCCTCTCGTCCACCGGGGTAAACCCCAATGTACAGGCTCCAAGTCGGGGGGCAATAAGTATGCCCACACCCGCTCGGCGCCTCTCACCGGGGGCAACTCCAGAGTGGTAGAGAGTCCAGCCCCTCTCAAGAAGATTGGTTCCAGAGTCCAAGCTGTGCATCGAGGTGAGCCCGACTATATCTAGCCAGAACCTCTCGACCTCGTGCACTAGCTCAGGCTCCTTCCCCTTCAGAGAGCTGACATTCCACGTCCCAAGAGCCAGCTTCTGTAGCCGAGGATCGGACCGCCAAGGTCCCCGCCTTTGGCCACTACCCAACTCACACTGCACCCGACCTCCTTGGCCCCTCCCATAGGGGAGGGGAGTACTTCGAAGACCTCCTCAATCCCACTAACATGCCTTACAATGAGGAAGCAGAGCCTGGGGACTCGGAGGTGGGCTCCCCCATCTCTGGGACTGAGGTCACCGAGGTGGTAAAAAACTCCTTGGTGGCAGGGCCCCGGGGGTGGATGAGATACGCCCGGAGTTCCTCAAGGCTCTGGATGTTGTAGGGCTGTCTTGGTTGACACGTCTCTGCAACATCGCATGGACATCAGGGACAGTGCCTCTGGATTGGCAGACTGGGGTGGTGGTCCCCCTCTTTAAGAAGGGGGACCGGAGGGTGTGTTCCAACTACAGAGGGATCACACTCCTCAGCCTCCCTGGAAAAGTCTATTCGGGGGTTCTGGAGAGGAGGGTCCGTCGGATAGTCGAACCTCGGATTCAGGAGGAACAGTGTGGTTTTCGTTCTGGTCACGGAACAGTGGACCAGCTCTACACCCTTAGCAGGGTCCTGGAGGGTGCATGGGAGTTCGCCCAACCAGTCTACATGTGTTTTGTGGACTTGGAAAAGGCGTTCGACCGTGTCCCTCGGGGAATCCTGTGGGGGGTGCTCCGAGAGTATGGGGTACCGGACCCCCTGATAAGGGCTGTTCGGTCCCTGTACAACCGGTGTCAGAGCTTGGTCCGCATTGCCGGCAGTAAGTCGAACCCGTTTCCAGTGAGAGTTGGACTCCGCCAGGGCTGCCCTTTGTCACCGATTCTGTTCATAACTTTTACGGACAGAATTTCTAGGCGCAGCCAGGGTGTTGAGGGGGTCTGGCTTGGTGGACTCAGGATTGGGTCACTGCTTTTTGTAGATGATGTTGTCCTGTTTGCTTCATCAGGCCGTGATCTTCAGCTCTCTCTGGATCGGTTCGCAGCTGAGTGTGAAGCGGCTGGGATGGGAATCAGCACCTCTAAATCCAAGACCATGGTCCTCAGCCGGAAAAGGGTGGAGTGCCCTCTCAGGGTTGGGAGCGAGATCCTGCCCCAAGTGGAGGAGTTCAAGTATCTCGGGGTCTTGTTCACGAGTGAAGGAAGAATGGAGCGTGAGATCGACAGGCGGATCGGTGTGGCGTCCGCAGTGATGCGGTCCCTGCATCGGTCTGTCGTGGTGAAAAAGGAGCTGAGCCATAAGGCAAAGCTCTCAATTTACCAGCCGATCTATGTTCCTACCCTCACCTGTGGTCATGAGCTATGGGTAGTGACGGAAAGAACGAGATCGCGAATACAAACAGCTGAAATGAGTTTTCTCCGCAGGGTGTCTGGGCTCTCCCTTAAAGATAGGGTGATAAGCTCAATCATCCGGGAGGGGCTCAGAGTAGAGCCGCTGCTCCTCCGCATCGAGAGGAGTCAGATGAGGTGACTCGGGCATCTGATCAGGATGCCTCCTGGACGCCTCCCTGGTGAGGTGTTCTGGGCACGTCCAACCGGGAGGAGGCCCTGGGGAAGACCCAGAACACGCTGGAGGGACTATGTCTCCCGGCTGGCCTGGGAACACCTTGGGATTCCCCCGGAAGAGCTAGAAGAAGTGGCCGGAGAGAGGGAATTCTGGGCATCTCTGCTCAAGCTGCTGCCCCAGCGACCCGACCTCGGATAAGCGGAAGAGGATGGATGGATGGATGGATATAAGCTAGAGTATTTTTCAGTTTCTTTGTTACACCTTGCCTGATGAAGGGGCCTTAGCTGCCTTGAAAGCTTGCATTTGTAATCTATTTAGTTAGCCAATAAAAGGTGTCATTTCACCCTACTTTCTTCGGTCACACATAGGTAACAGTAGCACACCAGTTACTAAATAATACAGTGGGACCACTGACCCTATAAAGACTTTAATAGACACATAAAAGAGAAAATCCAAGAAACTGAAGAAACTGTTGGCATTGATGGCCATCAAGCAGATGTCTCAGTGTAAGTGACGAACCTGACAGTTGTGAGTCTAGTGGCCTACATACAGTAATGTGTTTTGTGTTCCTGTGTCTCTCGCTTTGTCTCCTTTTGTGATTTCTACACATTCAGTGTTTCCCTGTCACACAAGACCCCATTAACTCACCACCCTCTGTCACCTCCTCTAGTATTCTTGTCAGGTTTGGTGATGGAAATCTCGCAAGTTCTTCAGCTAGTGCCTCCCACAGGCTCATGAGTACCACACTCTCCATCTTCATTATGTCACTGATGAAGGACTCCACACCTGCTCGCCCCTCAGACTTTTCTTTGGCTTTGAATCTCTGAAAGACAAGCAAATGACTACAGGACTAGTTTAGAAAAGATCACTGGGAGCAAAGCAGTGTGGTCAGTAGGGGTCTGATGATGTCACAATAACAGAATGACTCACTATGGACGGTCAGGCAGTCTCAGATGATTGTCCTGAGCTCACCATTTCTGCTCAGCTCTCTGTGCCTCAAAATGACAGGGAGACCTGCCTACCTTGGCATCATCGTTGGTGAGGATGTTCTTGGTGGCCAGGTTCTGCAGGATACTCGTGATGTCGTATTCAATCACGTAAGCCAGGTGGGGCTTGTAGTACTCGGTGATCTTGAGGAGCTCCTCATGAGAGAAGGTTTCTATTACTTTAGGAAACTTTTGTGTTAAACCTGAAATGGAAAGAATAAGATGAAAATTAACAAATACAAATGTATTGGAGACTTAGGGATCAGAATTCTGTCTGACATGAATGCTTATCTCAATCCTAACTAGTAGCCTCATCTATTCACAGAGTAAATATGATGGAATAACATCAACGACAGGATGGACTGGTCTCATAATGCACACGAGTTGCTGTAAGGACAAATATATAAGAAAGGATAAAGGAGACCCTTTGTACTGATGAGACTCTGGTCCTTTAATGAGGGTAGTGACATCCTTTACATGTTCTACAACTCTATGATCGCCAGTGTGGTTTGCTGGGTTAGTAATATCACTTGAAGAGAAGACCACCAAATCAACAACATAATTAAGAAGACACTCAATCACTGGCAAAAAAAGCGTAGGTTTGGAAGAGTGGATCTTTGACACACTGAATGAGCTCTGATCTCTAAGGCTCAAAGAGAACAGCTGTCTTGGTCACTATAGTGTGGGTCATCATGTAGCTCTAAAAGAAATGCTCATACCTGACTTTAAAGGAAACAGCAGCATCTGGTGATCAAATTGAATCAAAGGTCCCTTCCAGTTACAGATCCAGTGCTTTATTTTTCCCATCAGGTTTAGTCAGAGTTCAATTTTGGGTTACAAACCTAAATCATGAATGTCCATTTGGGTGCCTTTTTCTGTGACAGCGTCTCCACAGACATGTCAGCACTCCATGAACAGCACATTACAAAATAAACTGAACAGAAATAGTGGCGTAACAAAATCTGCCTGTCAGTTTAAGTCTGATTACTGAGGTGCTGCTGGTCGGCTGCTCCCATGTTTGAAGAGGGTGGTGAATGCAATTCAATGTCATGTGATACTGATGCATCCAATCTGCTTGGTCTCCTGTTTTTTCCTGTCATCATCTCAGCCAATTGAAATGCACACACAGCAGTGCTGGAGATGAGGCAAAATTGCCAGAATGGACTTTTGGAGGTAACATTAATAATAAGTTTGGGCTTTTTGAAAAACAAGCAAGTACAACCCAGTATGTCTTATGTATGTTAGATAATTTTTAAAGTTGCCTTGTCATTCTCTTAACAGTTGGCTTAATGAATCCTGCATATGAGGGTCTTATGGGTGATAACAAGACTTTTAGGCCTACAACTTAGGTGGCTACACATTTCTATTAGTAATAAACTTGCAGAGCTTTTAAAGGTTAAGATGTTCAGGACTCAAAGGGAGGAATTCTCTCATGTGCCTGGGTGTGTTATGGCTCCTAGAAGAAAAGCAACCAACTACTGGGCCCAGAAACATGTGTAAGCCATTTCTTAAGCAGAAGTCGGGATTTATAAAATACAAACTTGGTGTGGAAATTGGACCAAAGTTACAGAAATCTTTGACCATTGGTAATTCCTACTCACACCCATAAACCAGAAAATATACCTTTCAGACACATAAAACACCTAAGAAAATGTGGAAGAATTTTTATTTACTTTTATTTCTCAGGAAGCTCTGCTTCATAACAGTACAAGTTACAAGTGAAAGGAATGAAATGGCTTCTTGTCTCTGACCCAAACAGTTAGTGAGCTTCAGTGTCAGATTTCCTCTTTGTCCTTTGTAACATCCCTCATGAGTAACACGACATTAATGCAAAGTAAAAAGTGAGGACTTCACCCTGCGCCTGCTATTGTCTATCAGTAAGTCTTCTCCAAGGCCAAAGATATACCACTTTAAACTCAACAGATATATGGACTATAATTAATCATTACATCAAAGAGTTGAAGTTGTCCAACAAAAAAACAGCTCTGCTTAAACCGACTAAATTAGTCTTAACTAATAAAGCAGGGGTCTCCTAATGACATCAATCAGTCAGTACCACTGGAATTTGAATAACTGTTTTTTTGACTTTTAATTGATTGATTTGACAAAAATATGAACTTTAAGTTTGGCCATATCTAAATACAATTTCTTTGTAATATAGGGGTGTTTGTCTTAAAAGATATGTTTGGTATTTTGAGAGTTAAATTTCTTTCTTCACAATCATGATATATATTATTTTATTAGATGAAACTGTATTCTAAAGTGAAGCTTAACTATAAATGTAAGAAAATAACAAGCCTGCTCGTGTGTTTTACAACAGAGCTAATGGGTACTGAGCCCCAAAGTGAGAAAAAGCATTAAAAGTTACTGAACACGTCCATTTTTGACATTGTATTCATATTGTAAAACAGCACATTTGTGTCATTTTAGGAAGAACAAAAGATAAAAGCAAATCATTTTTTGAGACTCAACCATTTTAAAAGGAGGCTGGCTGTACATTACACTTTTCTGATCAGGTTTCTCTGTGGCACACTTTCAGTCCCAGGGCTATGGATTCACCTCAGAAAGTCATCGCCAAGCACCGTTACTGACATTGAATGTTGAGGCCCAGATATGAATTTCTGTTTCGGTTTTGTAGACAACAATAACTAAGGAGACTCACACAGTCATTCACATTCTTTCACTATACAGAAGCTTATTTCACTATGTCACAAAGATATTGCCTGCTAATGTCCATATGTTGATGCACATGTGTGCTTCAGTGCTCTAGCAAAAGAAAGCTTGCAGTCAACAGATAAGAAGAGAACAGACATTGTAGGCATACATTTAGTTTAAATTAAAGAGAAGTTTAGTATGGATGCTTTAGCGTAGGCACAATGGTAGCACACAGCTGTTATTCCTGCCTCACAGTACCAGTCTATATGTAGTTTGGATGTTCTCGCTGTATATTTACGGATTGATTTGTATCTGAGTGTTGTGTTTCTAGCTCTTTCAGTCACTTTGCAAAGCTTCTGACCAGAGGTGAAAACAGGAATGTAGATCCACCAGTAAACTGGGATCTTTGCCTTTTGGCTCAGCTCTCTCATTACCATGATTCACCAGTACAATGAAAGCATAACCGAACCTTTTGTCGATTTCCTTCTTCCCTCACTCGTAAACAAGATGCTGAGATATTTAAACTCATCTATTTGAGGCAGCACCCCATCTCAAACCCTTTTCCAGCTGAGAACCATGATCGCAAACTTGGAGGTGCTGATCCTCATAACTGCTGCTTCACACTCAGCCACAAGCAAACCCAGTGTGCACCTGAGGACACAGCAGGATGAAGCCAGCAGGATCACATCATCTTCAAAAAGCAGAGATGTCATCTTAAGGTCACCAAACTGGAGGCTATTCACTCCTTGGCTGCTCCAAGAAATTCTTTCCATAATAATATGAACTAAATCAGTGACAAACTCCAGTCCTGACGGAGTCCCACACCACTGGGATTGAATCTAACTTACTGCCAGCAATGCGGACCAAGTTTTCGCTCCAGCTGTACAGGGACTGAATAGCCTGCAACAACACCCCCCACAGGACTGCACTGGGGGGTTGTGACAAGCATGCTTCAGATATGTGGAAGGAACATTTTCTTAAACTGAAACCTTTGCTACTTCAAAGTGGACATATTTGGTGAGTTTTAGGGCTTTTTTTCCACATTAGAACACCAGTACTCTTCACCTCCATTATAAAAGGCAAGAACAGGCAACATATTTATTCAGGTTTATAAAATATGCTTTACATTAGAGCACAGTTTGATGTGGCACACTAAGATTGACAATGACTGTGATGAAATAACTTTGACTTGAAAAATATTGAAATTATCCTTTAAAGGTGATTAAGATCCTAGTTTGTCCCACAGTCATCGTCAGCAGGACAATCAATGACGTTCTTTCTTATCCTACCCTCCTTGTACATTTTTACAGGTGGATTCAGGACAGCTGAACTGGTGGTTCTTTTCAATTATTCCTACTCTGGCCTTTCCCTCCAAACTGGAGAGCTCAAGGGGCCTGGTTAGACTTTTTTCCTTATTTTGAAGTAAGTGCAAGACCCACTCAGCATTTTCTGTGACAATTGGATCCACTCCCACTCTAGCCAGGAGCTTACACATCTGCCCAGGGAGGTCTCCTACTTGAGCACTGAGATGGTAGCCCACCTGAAGAGACTGCTGTATGTCTGTCAGTTATTGTTCTTCCTTTCTCTCTGGTAGTTCAGTTAGAGGAGAACCACAGAGGGTCTTCAGTCCTGCTGAGGATGTCAGATATCAGAGATGACATCTTGCTCAACAAGGTGCTCTGAACTGCTGGACTTTGATAATTCTGCTGACGCTGCTGGTCAGTTTTGAGCACTCACCTTGTATTTGTATCTGACCATAACCTACTAGCTCTCTGGACTGGAGTATCCTTCAACACCACTTTAGTTGTGCACAGTGTCTTTCAGAAGGACGTCTACGCGAGTTCCTCCAGTTCTCTGTTCATACACAGAAGTGCAACCTCCTCCTCACCCACAACATTTATTTCTATAACTCATTTTCATACTGTACATGTTGCTTAAAGTGCTTTACAAGATGTAAAGAAAACAAATCATCAAAAGTGAACTTGAGGTGCTGGGTAACAAGGCATCTCAGTCTGGTGTGGACTTCTAGAAAACTCAATCCATAAAGCCAAAGAGTAAAGATGAATGTCATCATTTCGCCGTTAGTTTTACAATTTGTTTGAGCTAAACTGGTTTCGTCTAACATAAGTTGAATGTAAATGTAAACTAAATTCATTCATTGCTAGATGGCTGTTCCCTCTCACTGCTGCTTAAACCTTGTACTGTTATGGAGGACCAAGTGTTCATCCAGAGCTTATTGTATTCATCAACTCTCTGCTACATTTTGCCCAACTCCTGCCCTTTATGTGCCTTTTGTGGCTTTCTCAATCACTTTTAAGAACCTTAGTCAGCTGCTCATAAAGTAAAATGAATTTTTAAACTAATCAAATGTCTACGGTCTCTCTTGACTTCTTGTCGTCCTACATGTCTTTGTTGAGGTCTGACACTCTCGGCTCTACAAGGTCATCAGTTCAGCTCAGTTACCTGACACACTTATCAGTTCAGCTCTTTTCTCCTTTAAACTTTTGCAGATTTGATCCTTTTGTGACTTTTCTCCTGTAAACAGACATTTTGTCCTTTAAAACTTCACACAACTGTCAACTGCTAGGAATTAACAATTACCTCATTACAATGTATATTCATTTATAACTACACTAAAGGCTCAATGCCTTTCAACTTTTAGAAGCAAATAAAAAGTGAAAAGATTAAAAACATAAAAAAGAGATTCCATTACACTGGGTGATATTACCTAGCAGTCCATCTACAAAGTTAACAGCACGCATATAAATAAAGTCTGTTTCCCTTTCATAAAGTGTGACATGTTAAAACAGCTTAACGTCAAAAACAAACATCTCCAAGCTTTTACTCACCAGACAGAGCGTTGACGTCTTCATCACGTCTCCCTTTCTTGGAGATCATGGACACAAATTTCTTACACAAGCCGTCTTCACTCATCTTATGATTTTGTGATCTTAATGGAAGTTTGTCTCCTTTGATGGCTCCTTTAAGCAAACTTAATATGACCTCTTAGCAAGCGTGGGCTGTGAAAACAAAACAAAGAGGACATGAAATTAAAAAAATGATAAGAGTTGAGCAGAGGGATGGCAGACTCAGGTCTCTCATTATTTTGACATGAGGGACTGAAAGAAGATGAAAGTCCACAACTTGATAACAAACTCTGGAACTGAAAGTCGATGGTCAACATGAACTTCTGATGGTGTAAGCTACAATCTGATTGAGGCCTCAGAATTCAATTACGAGACGTGACAGCTTTGGGACACATGAATTCAATGGCTGTGTCTTTTTGTGCAGACGTCTGTAGGACCCTTAAAGTTATTTTGTGGATACGCAGCCTGCAAGACTGAAGTACTAGGAGGCTGTCATTGTTCAGGAGACCTTACATTAGCCAGTGAATATTCTGTCTTTGGAGTTTTGATAATTTAGGTGTAGACATGTCTCAGACATTTGGAACATTGATATGAGGCCAACAACACGGTATGTAAAAAATAGATTTGTAAATCACTGACACATCTCATGGACAATGCAGTGTTCATTTGGACAATACATTTTCATTTAGTTTTAGTCTTAATCTTCAAACTAAATTGCATTTTTGTTTTAGACACACTTTAGTCATTTAGTTATTGTTAGTTTTAGTCAACAAAAAATAAATCAATTTTAATTGAGAAAAAGTTAATTGGTTTTAGTCAACCAAAAATAAAGTAAATTTGTTAAACATTCCAAATCAGATGGTTAACTTGTTTAACACATGAATATGCATAGAACACACTGTACCTGTAAATTATTATACTAACATGTACACTCAGGAGCCAAACCACATGTCCTGATTATTGAACATAAAATGAAGAGTTAGCTGTAGAGAGGATTTCCTCCAGAATCCCTTGATCAGATAATGGCCGCTCTGCTCTGTCATCACTCTTTTCTGTCCCTTAGTTATGCTGCTGTAAGATTTTACCAAAAAGTCCGACCAAGCAGCACACATTTCATTTCAGCACAGGTTTATAAAGATTGAAATCATCATGGACTGTCTGATTTATCTGAACATGTGCACAGTTTAAATTTATTCTCTCATATTGTCTGTCCAATAACTGAAAACACTGCTTAAAATTATACTAAAAATTCAAACATTGTTATATCTGTACTGTTGAATTAGTGAATTCCAAAATAATTTAGGATTCTTACATTTAACCAAACCCTTAAAAGCTGTTTTTGTAACAAAATACTTTTAAAATCTGGTTCGTCAGAGAATCACTCTGTTAGGTTTGCAACATTTACTATTGTAAGATTTATATTTACCCCATTAGCTTGTTAAAAAAAATACAATTAACAGATGAGTCAATGTTTTTTACATCAATCCACAATATCAGAACTCTTGTTAAACAGCCTTTGCTGTGCCGTTTCCAAAGTGTCTCCCATGAGTGATCTGACTTTGTTATTGTTTAGCCTGAGTGCCAATCCACAATTACAAAAGTTACTTATAGTTAACTAGCAAAATACCCGCGCTTGGCAGCGGAGAAGTAGTGTGTTAAAGAGGTTATGTAAACATATATATACATATACATATATACATATATATACATATCTACATATACACATATCTACATATACATATATATACATATATACATATCTATACTAATAAAAGGCAAAGCCCTCACTGACTGACACACTGACTGACTGACTGACTGACTGACTCACTCATCACTAATTCTCCAACTTCCCGTGTAGGCAGAAGGCTGAAATTTGGCAGGCTCATTCCTTACAGCTTACTTACAAAAATTTGGCAGGTTTCATTTCGAAATTCTACGCATAATGGTCATAACTGGAACCTGTTTTTTGTCCATATACTCTAATGGAGGAGGCGGAGTCACGTATCGCGTCATCACGCCTCCTACGTAATCAAACGTGCAATTAAACGTGTGCATTTACGGGGTGATTTCTCAGGCTTAAAAGCTTGCCTTTTATCAAAAGCGGGAACAAAGGTAAATAACGTTAATTGTTGAGTATCTTTTAATACTGTGTAAGTATACATATTAACACATGTGCAATTAAACGTGTGCATTTACGGGGTGATTTCTCAGGCTTAAAAGCTCGCCTTTTATTAAAGAGGTAAATGGAAACTGTTTTCATTCTGAAGGGCACAAACCACGTTAGATTTCATGCTCAAGAGTAAACTCAGCACACAGCTTGGTCACATTACAACCGGTTCATTTTCCTCAGTTTAAAAAGGTTTACTTCTCTTCTTAATAAAATTTTTAAAGCAGTACTTCGCCGCTGCGAAGCGCGGGTATTTTGATATATATCAAAATATATCGTGTCATCACACCTCCCACGTAAGCACGTGAACTGACCCGCTGCCGTTTGCAATGCCATATTCGCGAGATACAAGTTTAATGATAAGACACGAGGTATAAACGACAGTCTGGATCACTTCGTAACAGAGTTAAAATTGCTGTAGCGAGAAACTTTTAACTGCCGGGTCATTAAATAAACCCGTGGACATCGCAACATCACACAAGACAGCGACTCACGTGAAGTGACTCAACGCAGTAGGAGTGATCACTTCGATGAATCAAACCTGTTCAAAAAACACATTACACAATTGATAAGGTACGAAAACAATATGAAACCGATTGTGGATTTGCGTACAGCCACTGAAACTTTCTGACGGCACGAGACTTCAGGTCACGTGTCTGCAAAAGAACGTCATTGAGGCAACTATTTTTACTAGCGGTGGCTCAGGGGAGAGAGTTTTTATTCCTCGCATCCCCGTTATACCCTCTGATCTCCCATTTCAATTCAAACGCCTCCAATTTCCACTAAGGCTCTGCTTCGCAATGACAATTAATAAGTCTCAGGGACAGACCCTACAAAAGGAAGGCATTGATTTGAGGCAAGACTGATTTTCACATAGCAAACTGTACGTTGCATGCTCAAGAGTAAGCTCAGCACACAGCTTGGTCATATTACAACCAGAGGGGCGAACTGACAACGTGATATACAAACAGATCCTTAACAAATAATTATTGATACATTTTCCCTCGGTTTAAAAAGGTTTACTTTTCTTCTTAATAAAAATTTTAAAGCAGTACTTCGCCGTTGCGAAGCGCGGGTATTTTGATATATATATGTAGATATGTGTGTGTATATATATATATATATATATATATATATATATATATATATATATATATATATATATATATATATACACACAGTGATCCCTCGCTATATCGCGCTTCGCCTTTCGCGGCTTCACTCTATCACGGATTTTATATGTAAGCATATTTAAATATATATCACTGATTTTTTGCTGGTTCGCGGATTTCTGCGGATAATGGGTCTTTTAACACTAGAATTACCAGAGCCTACGAAAAAACTCGTATATCCGGCACACCTTAAATCGCTTCTTAAATCCGTTCACACCTCTCCGCCAGCATCCTTTGTCCTCTAAATGTGCTGATAAAAGACAAGCTGCCAGCAGCCGGCTATTCCATCCCCCCACCGACTTAGAACGTGAGCGAAGTTTTCCCAGCTCACGCCTTGATTGATTATGTGGGAGTGAAGTGGAGTTTTACAGTGGAAATAAGACATCATTATTCTAAAGTAATCTGTGTAAACACATTGTTAAAACAGAAACTTTTTCATATTTTAGTAATAAATGTTACAAAATGTAGTAGGCATAAACTATAGAATATATAAAGCCCGAGTTCCAAAGATCAAATAAACACTTTCACAAAAGCTTCAAGGACAATACAACAGCCTCTGTGGCGTAGCGCGCTAAGCTTTGCCCCTTAGTGCAGGGCAGCTTTTCCTTGCCTCACAGACCTCAGTTCGATTCCCCGCTGGGGATGAAGTGTTGCTTTTTTTTCTTTTCTTTTAAACCTCAAACGGACATAAAATTTATACATTGGTATGCACTGTCAGTTACTGAGATCGTTATATTTTCATGTGGGATGCTCCTTTTCAAATATTTTTTTAACAATTGAGACTGCAATTAACAGGAACAACTGTCCTTATAACTTATTTTTAAGATCCATAACACACAGACAGACAGAGCACTGCGTAATACAGAGACAGACAGGCAGAGAAGTCACTAGATATAGAAATAAACAGGGAAGCCACATGTACTGAAAGAAAAAAAGGACAACATGTGCGTTGTCCCTGACTCTCTAAGTAAGATCGGGGGAGGGGTGATGTTAGAGCGCCTGCGCTTATTCAGTGCAGCTGGGACAATGCACATGTTGTTCTTTTTTTCTTTCAGTACATGTGGCTTCCCTGTTTATTTCTATATCTAGTGACTTCTCTGCCTGTCTGTCTCTGTATTACGCAGTGCTCTGTCTGTCTGTGTGTTATGGATCTTAAAAATAAGTTATAAGGACAGTTGTTCCTGTTAATTGCAGTCTCAATTGTTAAAAAAATATTTGAAAAGGAGCATCCCACATGAAAATATAACGATCTCAGTAACTGACAGTGCATACCAATGTATAAATTTTATGTCCGTTTGAGGTTTAAAAGAAAAGAAAAAAAAGCAACACTTCATCCCCAGCGGGGAATCGAACTGAGGTCTGTGAGGCAAGGAAAAGCTGCTCTGCGCTAAGAGGCAAATCTTAACGCGCTACGCCACAGAAGCTGTTGAATCATTCTTGAAGCTTTTGTGAAAGTGTTTATTTGATCTTTGGAACTCGGGGTTTATATATTCTATAGTTTATGCCTACTACATTTTGTAACATTTATTACTAAAATATGAAAAAGTTTCCGTTTTAACAATGTGTTTACACAGATTACTTTAGAATAATGATGTCTTATTTCCACTGTAAAACTCCACTTCACTCCCACATAATCAATCAAGGCGTGAGCTGGGAAAACTTCGCTCACGTTCTAAGTTGGTGGGGGGATGGAATAGCCGGCTGCTGGCAGCTTGTCTTTTATCAGCACATTTAGAGGACAAAGGATGCTGGCGGAGAGGTGTGAACGGATTTAAGAAGCGATTTAAGGTGGGCCGGATATACGAGTTTTTTCGTAGGCTCTGGTAATTCTAGTGTTAAGTTCTGGTACATGCTTCCTCAGTTGGTTTGCCCAGTTGATTTCATACAAGGGACGCTATTGGCAGATGGCTGAGAAGCTACCCAATTTACTTTTCTCTGTCTCTATTGCGCTGACTTTCTCTGATCCTGACGTAGGGGGTGTGAGCAGGGGGGCTGTTCGCACACCTAGACGATACGGACGCTCGTCTAAAAATGCTGAAAGATTATCTTCACGTTGGCTACCTTCTGTGCAGCTGCTTCGTGAAGCGACATGCTGCACGGTGCTTCGCATACTTCAAAGCTCGAAGGGCACGTATTGATTTTTATTATCTGTCTCTCTCTCTCTCTCTGCTCCTGACGGAGGGGGTATGAGCTGCCACCTTCAACAGCTTTGTGCCGCGATGCTTCGCATACTTAAAAGCCAAACAGCCCTATTGATTTGTTTGCTCCTTTGAAGAGGAAGATATGTTTGCATTCTTTTAATTGTGAGACTGAACTGTCATCTCTGTCTTGTCATGGAGCACAGTTTAAACTTTTGAAAAAGAGACAAATGTTTGTTTGCAGTGTTTGAATAACGTTCCTGTCTCTCTACAATCTCCTGTGTTTCTGTGCAAATCTGTGACCCAAGCATGACAATATAAAAATAACTATATAAACATATGGTTTCTACTTCGCGGATTTTCTTGTTTCGCGGGTGGCTCTGGAACGCAACCCCCGCGATGGAGGAGGGATTACTGTATTTATCTATATATATATATATATATATATATATATATATATATATATATATATAAATGTAGATATGTGTATATATATATATATATATATCTATATATATATATATATATATATATATATATATATATATATATATATATATATATATATATATATATATATCTATCTATCTATCTATCTATCTATCTATATATATATCTATATATATCTATATATATATATCTATATCTATATATATCTATATATATATATATATATATATATATATATATATCTATATATATCTATATATATATATATATATATATATATATCTATATATATATATATATATATATATATATATATATCTATATATATATATATATATATATATATATATATATATATATATATATATATATATATATATATATATATATATATACATACATATCTATATATATATATATATATATATATATAGATACATACAGTAATCCCTCCTCCATCGCGGGGGTTGCGTTCTAGAGCCACCCGCGAAATAAGAAAATATGTAGATATGTATATATATATATGTATATATATATATATATATATATATATATATATATATATATATATATATATATAGATATGTATATAGATATATATATATATAGAGATATGTATATAGATATGTATATATATATAGATATATAACAACAACAACAACATTTATTTATATAGCACATTTTCATACAAAAAGTAGCTCAAAGTGCTTTACATAATGAAGAAAAGAAGAATAAAAGACAAATAAGAAATTAAAATAAGACAACCTTAGTTAACATAAAAAGGAGTAAGGTCCGATGGCCAGGGTGGACAGAAAAACAAAAAAAAAACTCCAGAAGGCTGGAGAAAAAAATAAAATCTGTAGGGGTTCCAGGCCACGAGACCGCCCAGTCCCCTTTGCGCATTCTACCTAACATAAATGAAATAGTCCTCTTTGTAGTTAGGGTTCTCACGGAGTCACTTGATGCTGATGGTTATACAGACTTCTGGCTTTTAATCCATCCATCATTGTTGGAACATCATGGTAGATGGTGGTGGCACAAGCCACCACCAATAGGACACCGGAAAAGGAAACAGAAGAGAGAGTAGGGGTTAGTACAAATTTTGAATGAATAGTTATTATAATGAATTGGATATACAGAGTATCAGGATTAAATTACAGTGTAATTTATATATATGTAATATATATATGTATATATATATATATATATATATATATAGGGCGGCACGGTGGCGCAGTGGGTAGCGCTGCTGCCTCGCAGTTGGGAGACCTGGGGACCCGGGTTCGCTTCCCGGGTCCTCCCTGTGTGGAGTTTGCATGTTCTCCCCGTGTCTGCGTGGGTTTCCTCCGGGCGCTCCGGTTTCCTCCCACAGTCCAAAGACATGCAGGTTAGGTGGATTGGCGATTCTAAATTGGCCCTAGTGTGTGCTTGGTGTGTGGGTGTGTTTGTGTGTGTCCTGCGGTGGGTTGGCACCCTGCCCAGGATTGGTTCCCTGCCTTGTGCCCTGTGTTGGCTGGGATGGCTCCAGCAGACCCCCGTGACCCTGTGTTCGGATTCAGCGGGTTGGAAAATGGATGGATGGATGGATATATATATATATAGATATACATATTTGTATATATAGATATATATATATATAGATTATATAGATATATATATATATATATATATATATATATAATATATATATATATACACATATGTATATATATATATATATATATATATATATACACATATGTATATATATATATATATATAGTATATATATATATATATATATATATATATATATATATACATATGTGTATATATATATATATATACATATGTGTATATATATATATATACATATGTGTATATATATATATATACATATGTGTATATATATATATATACATATGTGTATATATATATATATATATATATATATATATATATATATATATATATATATACATATGTGTATATATATATATATATATACATATGTGTATATATATATACAGTGGACCCTTGACTTACGAACTCAATTCGTTCGCGAGGGCTGGTTGTAACTCAAGTTGGTTGTAAGTCAAGACTATTTTTCCCATAAGAAATAATGGAAATACCCATAATGCGTTCCGAACCTCCCACTGCAACACTTACTTAACCTTTTCATAATAAAAAAAAGGGTTGTATAATGTGCATAATTTACCAAAACACCAATAATTTTTCTAATGTACTAACCAAAAAGTAATAAAAAGTGCCTAGCCTACCAGAAACAACAATTTCATACTGTACTCACCATTAAATTTGACATCTTTGGGCTGCAGGAAGGGAGGAGGATGATAATGAAACTGAAGGCTTTTTAAAGGCTTTTTTTAACTTGCGCTCAGGCATTTGCAATCATTTCAATAGCTGCTTTTGCGTTAATTTTAATCTCCTCCTGCCTACAAGTTATTCTGACGAGAATTTTTCTCAGCATTTCCTTGCGATGATACAAGGAACTGTTTCTGAACTCTTCTGAGACCCCCCCACTCAATGGGAACGACATGCTGAAGTGCATCCTGAAGCGCGACTGTGGAAGCTTGCTTGTCCATTGCCGGGCAGGGATATCACATGCATATCACCCATCGATATCTTTTCTGTTTGCTTTGGCTGAGAGACTCAGCACAGCTTTAAGCCGGCTTTTGCCCCAGCAACAGATAAACAGTCTTCCATACGGAGTTTGGACTTTGGCATGTCTTCTAGTTGGGGGAGGTCCCAAGAGAGTTTACAAACCTGACATTTTATTGAATGAGTGCCGCATTAATAGGAATGTTTCTGTTTGTTTACAATCGCGCAAGCGGATACACGTGACCTCATTCAGGTCGTAACGCAAGATGTTGGTCGTAAATCAAAATAAAAATTTTGGTCGTAAATCAAGTTGTTCGCATGTCAAGCCGGTCGTATATCAAGGGTCGACTGTATATACATATGTGTATATATATATATATATGTATGTATAGAGATATATATATATATATATGTATATATAGATAAATATATATATATATATATATATATATATATAGATATGTATATATATATTGTGACAGACGACCGGCTATGGACTCCGGTCGTCACCCCCAGGCCGCTAGGAGGAGCCCTCCGGACAGCATATTTGTGCCCGAGTTCCAGCAGGGCCTCATGGACTTTGTAGTGTTTTGACACAGCCCTGCTGGATACCTTGGGGGCCGCCAGGAGTCGCTGTAAGGGGGCTAGTGGGCTCTGGCATGCCCTATAACCCGGGAGTGCATCTCAGTCACGTGACTGGAAGAAGCGATGTGCTCCCGGGATGAAGAAAAGGACTTTGCCCTGACCCGGAAGGAAAACAGACTTGTGGGTTTGGCTTGGAGCCACTTCCGGGTCAGGGGCTATAAAAGGACTCTGGGAAACCCAGAACGCTGAGCTGAGCTGGGAGGTACGGTGGCGACGTGTCTGGGAGTGGAGGATTGTTTATTGAGAGAATTGTTTATTGTTTAATGAGTGTGGAGTGGAGGGTGCTTTGTGCACAGTATTATAATAAAAAGAAATATTATTATACATTCACCTGGTCATCAGAGTGGTACCTGAGGGTTCAAGAGGTGGACACGAGCCTCTACTGCTACACTGGCGTAGTCGGCAGGAGTCTCTGGCCGTCTGGAGGCAGAGGATCTGCATTAAATATTAAATTTGTTGTGGCAGAGAACCCTACAAAGGTCCCTCTAGTAACCGCGGAGGTGAAAACTCCACCCGCGACAAAGAGCGCTGCAGCGGGAAGCCAATCTCTTCAGCAGGCAAAAATGGGGAAAAAATCTGGGAAGAAGACTGGAGCTAGCCAGAAGACTTCGGTCCCAGACGGGCTGGAGATGCTATGGTCTTACCTGACCGGCAGTGAGGAAGACCGGGCGCAGCTCAAAGCAGAGCAAACCCGAGCGGGGCAGCAGCCGGAACGTTGCCGCATGGCAAATCCCAAAGATTATTACAGGGAGTTGGAGAAAGACCGCCTACGTTCCGAGGTAAGTGCTGGGGATGCACACGAACTGCCGGGAGCTTCTTTTTCTCTGTTTGCAGAGGCCTGTCTGCACGAAGCGGACAAAGAGCACGCCCGCCTCACCCCTAGGCAAGATGGCCGCGAAAACAAGAAGGCGAGCAGTTCTAGGAGTCGGCAGAGGAGCAGCCCATACGCTGACACAGTTCATGTGACCTCGCGCGATGGCAACTGGGAGGAAGGTCAGTTGGGAGCCGTCGGTGAGGTCAGTAATTCCCCAACGCGTCTGCACTCCCTGAAGGGGAAGGGGGCGGCGAGCGAAGCAGCGCCGACTTTGAACAAAAAGAAAGAGGGGCGGGAAGTGACTGTAGTGTCTGCCATCAATAGTAAAAAGGCAGACCTCAGTCGGCTTGTTGCAGCCACCCGTCCCTCAGAAGACTCCAAATCCCAGGAAGCCTTGCGAAGCCCAGCAGAGCACGTGCCAGGAGTGGACGTGCTCATTGGTTCCCGGTCGGCAGGTGACCTAAATAAGGAAGTAGCCTTACTGCCGGCCGAGACAAATAACTTTATAAACTTGCAGGAGCTAGAGAAATGTCTCGCGCCCCTTTACGCTTTCTTCCAGGGACTACAGGAGGTGAAGGAGCGTGTGGAGGAGCTGGGAGCTGCAGCCGAAGTGCCGTTGAAGGGACTGATGACATACCTTCGGCGGTTAGGCCGTGAAGCCCCGGCCTTGATTAATGCGGCGGTGCAGGTAGGTGCTCTCTGTACCGTACATCATAAGGGGACGCAGTGTGAATCGGCAACGCGTTTAATAAGTAGCGGTTGCCAAAGCACTGTGAACCCGACAAGGGAGTGTGGCACCATGACGGAGGGGTCGGTAAATTGTCTGTTAGAACCGGAGCAGCGGTATCAGACGCTGCTCTGGACTAATGCGGACGTTATGAGCCCGACCCGCGTGGAAAAGGGGTTGCCGTTGGTTACTGAAGGGGCGGGGGAAGTACCGATCGTCCCGGGGCAGCTGAATAGTGCTGTTACCCGGAGTGATGCGGTACTAATGACGCCGCCTCCGAGTTTATATAGGACAACGGGCGTGCAAACAGCAAAGAGGCTCTCTCTTTTCCATAGAGAGCCTCACGTTGTGCACAAGCCCCAGAGAAAGCAGGAGATCCCCACACAGAAATGCGGGTCTCCTAACAGGGAAAAGAAAAGGGCTGAGAGCAACAAAGCGGCCATTAAACCCTCCATGGCGGAGGACAGGGTGGAGCTCA